>NW_026892682.1:262500-265000 GCF_033815535.1 Pezoporus flaviventris | reverse complement strand
TGAAAGCGAGGAGCGACAGCAATGATGGTGACACCGTTGCAAAGCTGACTGTGTGCTGAAGATGCCCAGCACATGCTTTCCCTCCTGGCTCTTCGGCGCTGGGAGCAGAGGCCAGACGTTCGTGCTCTAATCGCTGTGCTACTTGGCAGCTCAGAGCAAGCTCCGTAGAGGTTGCATTCGAGTGGACTTTTAGGTATGAAACCGAGGAGCGACAGCAATGATGGTGACACCGTTGCAAAGCTGACTGTGTGCTGAAGATGCCCAGCACATGCTTTCCCTCCTGGCTCTTCGACTGTGGGAGCAGACGGCAACCGTTCGTGCTCTACTCACTGTGCTGCTGGGCAGCCGAGAGCAAGCTCCGAAGAGGGTGCATTCAAATGGACCTTTAGGTATGAAAGCGAGGAGCGACAGCAATGATGGTGACACCGTTGCAAAGCTGACTGTGTGCTGAAGATGCCCAGCACATGCTTTCCCTCCTGGCTCTTCGGCTCTGAGAGCAGAGGCCAGACGTTCGTGCTCTACTGACTGTGCTGCTGGGCAGCCAGGAGCAACGAGCAGAGAAGTTGGATTCAAATGAACTTCTCGGTATGAAAGTGAGGAGCAACAGCAATGATGGAGGCACTGTTGCAAAGCTGACTGTGTGCAGAAGATTCAGAGCACCAGCTTTCCCTCCTGGCTCTTCGATTGTGGGAGCAGACGGCAACTGTTCGTGCTCTACTCACTGTGCTGCTGGGCAGCCGAGAGCAAGCTCTGAAGAGGGTGCATTCAAATGGACCTTTAGGTATGACACTGAGGAGCGACAGCAATGATGGTGACACCGTTGCAAAGCTGACTGTGTGCTGAAGATGCCCAGCACATGCTTTCCCTCCTGGCTCTTCGACTGTGGGAGCAGATGGCAACCATTCGTGCTCTACTCACTGTGCTGCTGGGCAGCCGAGAGCAAGCTCCGAAGAGGGCGCTTTCAAATGGACCTTTCGGTATGAAAGCGAGGAGCGACAGCAATGATGGTGACACCGTTGCAAAGCTGACTGTGTGCTGAAGATGCCCAGCACATGCTTTCCCTCCTGGCTCTTCGGCTCTGAGAGCAGAGGCCAGACGTTCGTGCTCTACTCACTGTGCTGCTGGGCAGCCAAGAGCAACGAGCAGAGAAGTTGGATTCAAATGAACTTCTCGGTATGAAAGTGAGGAGCGACAGCAATGATGGAGGCACTGTTGCAAAGCTGACTGTGTGCAGAAGATTCAGAGCACCAGCTTTCCCTCCTGGCTCTTCGATTGTGGGAGCAGACGGCAACTGTTCGTGCTCTACTCACTGTGCTGCTGGGCAGCCGAGAGCAAGCCCCGAAGAGGGTGCATTCAAATGGACCTTTAGGTATGACACTGAGGAGCGACAGCAATGATGGTGACACCGTTGCAAAGCTGACTGTGTGCTGAAGATGCCCAGCACATGCTTTCCCTCCTGGCTCTTCGGCTCTGGGAGCAGAGGCCAGACGTTCGTGCTCTAATCGCTGTGCTACTTGGCAGCTCAGAGCAAGCTCCGTAGAGGTTGCATTCGAGTGGACTTTTAGGTATGAAACCGAGGAGCGACAGCAATGATGGTGACACCGTTGCAAAGCTGACTGTGTGCTGAAGATGCCCAGCACATGCTTTCCCTCCTGGCTCTTCGACTGTGGGAGCAGACGGCAACCGTTCGTGCTCTACTCACTGTGCTGCTGGGCAGCCGAGAGCAAGCTCCGAAGAGGGTGCATTCAAATGGACCTTTAGGTATGAAAGCGAGGAGCGACAGCAATGATGGTGACACCGTTGCAAAGCTGACTGTGTGCTGAAGATGCCCAGCACATGCTTTCCCTCCTGGCTCTTCGGCTCTGAGAGCAGAGGCCAGACGTTCGTGCTCTACTGACTGTGCTGCTGGGCAGCCAGGAGCAACGAGCAGAGAAGTTGGATTCAAATGAACTTCTCGGTATGAAAGTGAGGAGCAACAGCAATGATGGAGGCACTGTTGCAAAGCTGACTGTGTGCAGAAGATTCAGAGCACCAGCTTTCCCTCCTGGCTCTTCGATTGTGGGAGCAGACGGCAACTGTTCGTGCTCTACTCACTGTGCTGCTGGGCAGCCGAGAGCAACCTCTGAAGAGGGTGCATTCAAATGGACCTTTAGGTATGACACTGAGGAGCGACAGCAATGATGGTGACACCGTTGCAAAGCTGACTGTGTGCTGAAGATGCCCAGCACATGCTTTCCCTCCTGGCTCTTCGACTGTGGGAGCAGATGGCAACCATTCGTGCTCTACTCACTGTGCTGCTGGGCAGCCGAGAGCAAGCTCCGAAGAGGGCGCTTTCAAATGGACCTTTCGGTATGAAAGCGAGGAGCGACAGCAATGATGGTGACACCGTTGCAAAGCTGACTGTGTGCTGAAGATGCCCAGCACATGCTTTCCCTCCTGGCTCTTCGGCTCTGAGAGCAGAGGCCAGACGTTCGTGCTCTACTCACTGTGCTGCTGGGCA
>NW_026892682.1:215000-220000 GCF_033815535.1 Pezoporus flaviventris | reverse complement strand
TGTTAAGTCCACCCCTCGGTCACGGGCCCATCTATATGTTGCATCTCTGCCCTGATGGCCTGAAGTGTCATGGGCCCACCGGGCCAAAAATAATTCACCTTTATGTTGCCAATCTAAGTCCATCTGAGCCACTTCAATCTTAGCCGCTTTATCCACTTGTTGGTTGTTCTGGTGTTCCTCAGTGGCCCGACTCTTGGGTACATGGGCATCTACATGACGTACCTTCACCACCAGGTTCTGCACCCGGGCAGCAATATCTTTCCACAGTGCAGCAGCCCAGATGGGTTTACCTCTGCGTTGCCAGTTGCTCTGCTTCCATTGCTTCAACCACCCCCACAGGGCATTTGCCACCATCCATGAGTCAGTATAGAGATAAAGTACTGGCCACTTTTCTCGTTCAGCAATGTCCAGGGCCAGCTGGATGGCTTTCACCTCGGCAAATTGACTCGATTCACCCTCTCCTTCAGCAGTTTCTGCAACTTGTCGTCCAGGACTCCATACAGCTGCCTTCCATCTCCGATGCTTTCCCACAATACGGCAAGAGCCATCAGTAAACAAGGCATACTGCTTTTCACTTTCTGACAGTTTATTATATGGTGGGGCCTCTTCAGCACGCACCACCTCCTCCTCTGGTGACATTCCGAAATCTTTGCCCTCTGGCCAGTCCATGATGACTTCTAGAATGCCTGGACGACTGGGATTTCCTATTCGAGTTCGTTGTGTAATTAGTGCAGCCCATTTACTCCATGTAGCATCAGTTGCATGATGTGTAGAGGAGACCCTGCCTTTGAACATCCAGCCCAGCACGGGCAGCCGGGGTGCCAGGAGGAGCTGTGCTTCAGTGCCAATCACTTCCGAAGCAGCTCGAACCCCTTCATAGGCTGCCAGTATCTCTTTCTCAGTTGGGGTATAGCTGGCCTCAGATCCTTTGTATCCCCGACTCCAAAAGCCGAGGGGTCGACCTCGAGTCTCCCCTGGAGCTTTCTGCCAGAGGCTCCAGGTAGGACCGTTCTCCCCAGCTGCAGTGTACAGCACATTTTTTACATCTGGTCCGGTTCGGACTGGTCCAAGGGCTACTGCATGAACTATCTCGCGTTTAATTTGCTCAAAGGCTTGTTGCTGCTCAGGGCCCCATTTAAAATCATTCTTCTTCCGGGTCACATGATAGAGAGGGCTTACAATCGAACTGTAATTTGGGATGTGCATTCTCCAGAACCCCACTGCACCCAAGAAAGCTTGCGTTTCTTTCTTATTAGTTGGTGGAGACATTGCTGTTATCTTGTTGATCACATCTGTGGGGATCTGTCTACGTCCATCTTGCCATTTTATTCCCAAAAATTGTATCTCCTGTGCAGGTCCCTTGACCTTACTCCGTTTTATGGCAAAACCGGCTTTCAGCAGGATTTGGATTATTTTCCTCCCTTTCTCAAAGACTTCTTCCGCTGTATCGCCCCACACAATAATGTCATCAATGTATTGCAGGTGTTCTGGAGCTTGCCCCTGTTCCAGTGCAGTCTGGATCAGTCCATGGCAAATGGTAGGGCTGTGTTTCCACCCCTGGGGCAGTCGGTTCCAAGTGAACTGGACACCCCTCCAAGTAAAAGCAAACTGTGGCCTGCACTCTGCTGCCAAAGGAATGGAGAAAAATGCATTGGCAATATCAATCGTGGCATACCACTTGGCTGCTTTTGACTCTAGTTCATACTGAAGTTCTAGCATGTCCGGTACGGCAGCACTCAATGGTGGTGTGACTTCATTCAGGCCACGATAGTCTACTGTTAGTCTCCATTCTCCATTAGACTTTCGCACTGGCCATATGGGGCTATTGAAGGGTGAGCGGGTCCTGCTGATCACCCCCTGACTCTCCAGTCTACGGATCAGCTGATGGATGGGAATCAGGGAGTCTCGGTTGGTGCGATATTGCCGCCGGTGCACTGTTGTGGTCGCAATTGGCACTTGTTGTTCTTCAACTTTCAGCAACCCCACAGCAGAGGGATCTTCTGAGAGACCAGGCAAGGTGGACAGCTGCTCAATTTCCTCAGTCTCCAAAGCAGCAATACCAAAAGCCCACCGGTACCCTTTTGGGTCTTTGAAGTACCCTCTCTTGAGGTAGTCTATGCCGAGGATGCATGGAGCCTCTGGACCAGTCACAATAGGGTGCTTTTGCCACTCCCTCCCAGTCAGGCTGATTTCAGCCTCCAGCACAGTCAACTCTTGGGATCCTCCTGTTACTCCAGAAATATAGATGGGTTCCACCCCTTGACAGCTTGATGGCATCAGGGTACACTGTGCACCGGTATCTACTAGAGCCTTATACTTCTGTGGGACTGATGTGCCAGGCCATCTGATCCACACAGTCCAGTAAATCCGATTGTCCCCTACCTCCACCTGGCTGGAGGCAGGGCCCCTCTAATGGTCGTCACAGCATTGGACACTTAAGTCGTGTTGAAAGGGATTATTCTTCGTTATCACAGGAGCTGGAGTAAAATCAGCTCTTCCACTCCATCTGGGAAACTGCTCACCAGAAACTGAAGCCGTAGCTCTCATGGGACGATCAGTCTTGGCCCTTGCTCCCCTCTTCAGTTCACTCACCCGTTCCTCCAAAGCTGAAGTAGGTTTTCCATCCCACTTTGTCATGTCTTCTCCGTGATCCAGCAGGTAAAACCATAGGGTACCCCGTGGCGTATACCTTCTGTATCTCCTCTCTTGAACAATAGGATGTCTTTTGTTAATAGCTGAGACGCGTGTTGGTACACGTGAGGAGCTGGATAAATCAGATACATCGTCCCTCAATTTGTCGAGGTCCTGGGACAGTTTTTTCACAGCTGAGATGATGGAAGGAGTGAGATTGTCTTCGAACTCTCGGAGTTTATGAACCATTTCATCCACTGTTAGTGGTACTATGTCATTCCAGGTCACTGTTGCCAATGAATGGGCATATGATGACGGTGCATTCCGTGTAAGTTTTCGCCACATGGGTCGTGTACATTCAACTTCATCTGGATCTATAGGTGTATCCCCGTTATTCGGCTTGATGTGATAGATCATCTCTACGATGGCCGATTCCCTCAGAGACTGGATGCCTTTGTCTATAGTAGTCCACTTGGCCGAACGACTCGTAACATCGTCCTTGTACGGAAACCTTTCTTTCACAGCTGCCAAGAGCCTCCTCCAAAGGCTGAGGGACTTTTTCTCTCTTGCAATTGCTTTGTCAATTCCCCCTTCTCTAGCAAGTGATCCCAGCTGCTTGGCTTCTGTACCTTCTAGTTCGTGACCATCGGCCCCATTGTCCCAGCATCGGAGTAACCAGGTGATGATGTGCTCCCCTGGTTGACGGGTAAAATCTTTTCGCATATTCCGCAGCTCGGTTGAGGTCCGAGGTCGAGAAGTTACCTCTTCTTCTTCTTCTTCGTCATGTGAGGATGACTCCTGATCAGATTCTGGACCGGGTGGTGAATTCATTGGTTCTTCATCTCGCTTCACCCTTTTTGCCTCCTTTTTGCTTGTTCTCTTGCGTACAGGGGCAACCGATATTGGTACGAATTGGTCCTCTGGTTTGGCTGCAGTGATTATCACTGTGGTTTGAGTAGCGACTGTACTTGTTGCTGGGGGTGGTGTAGCTACCGTGCTTGGAGCTGGGGTAACCGCGCTGTCTGTTGCAGTTGAAGTTTGAGCAGCTGCTGTACTTGCCACTGGGGTAGCTGCGCAGTTCACTGCAGCCAAAGTTTGAGTAGCGACTGTCGCTTTGCCCTCAAATCCGCCGACATTCTTTTCCTTTTGAAGGTGCTGGATAGTGTTGAACAAGGCCCTGTAAGCATAGGCCAAGCCCCAGCACGTTGCCGTGATTTGTCCATCTCTGGTATGGCCAGAATGACCACACACATCATTTAAGTGTTTTACTAATTCTTCTGGATTTTGCAGTTGTTCGGTAGTGAAATTCCAAAATACTGGGGGGGCCCACTGACCTAGATACTTGCCCATACTATCCCACACACCCTGCCACTCATGGCTGTCCAGCCTCTGGGAAAATCTCTCGGTCCTCCTACATCGTCGTTTGACCCCAGACAAGACCCAAACCTGAATCTGCTTAACTCTTGAAATCAGTAGTGGGCAAAACACACTCTGTATGCGTGTTAGCATGGTGATTCCCATCACCATCAGCAAACAAGTCTCAAGAGCATTAAAAGGCCATTTAAAAAATTCGAAACTCTCAAATGTAAATGGTCTGGGGGGACGACTAGGAGGGTAAAAGGATGTCTCCTTCACAGGTTGAGCACCTGAGAAGGAGAAAAAAGATGTGTAATTGCTAAGCACCTCCATCATATACCTCCCAAAGTATAAAGGTGGTGACCACACTGGGAACATAAGCCAGATCAGTTTCATGATCAATGATTCTATTGTATTACAAGTCATTACCATAAAGTACAATGGGATAAAAACCTTAGCCCAAGCCCCACACTTGAAAAACACTAATACAGCCAATACCGGATGGACGTAAGATATGGTATACTGAAACTGTGAGATCAAGAGGAAAAACCTTGAGAGCCAATAAATCAGCATTGTGACGAGTGACTATCAATCCAGTCAGATCTGTTCTTATCTCAACCCCTCGTGCCCCACGTTGGGCGCCAAAAAGAACTGTCGTGGTTTAAACCCAGTCAGGTAACTTGTTCACTCACTCCCAGTGAGTGGTGCCAAGCTGACAACAATCAAGGTCCGTGTTCGTCTCCCCCCCCCTCCCTGCACCGGGGCTCTCCCCTTCCCCGCTCCCGGAGGAACGGGGAGGAGGATCGAGAGAGTGCAACTCCTACGGGTTGAGACAAGAACAGTCCAGCAACAAATCACCACCGCTACTATCAGCTAAAACAATGATAAGGGAAAATAACAAGGGAAGAGAATACGATACCACCGGCCAAGAAAACGAGTTCCACCCGGAAGCTCCTGTCCTTCCGGGTAACTCCCAGTTACCCCCCACCCCGGGCATGACGTGCTGTGGTATG
>NW_026892682.1:150000-152500 GCF_033815535.1 Pezoporus flaviventris | reverse complement strand
GCTTTCCCTCCTGGCTCTTCGACTGTGGGAGCAGACGGCAACTGTTCGTGCTCTACTCACTGTGCTGCTGGGCAGCCGAGAGCAAGCTCCGAAGAGGGTGCATTCAAATGGACCTTTAGGTATGAAAGCCAGGAGCGACAGCAATGATGGTGACACCGTTGCAAAGCTGACTGTGTGGTGAAGATGCCCAGCACATGCTTTCCCTCCTGGCTCTTCGGCGCTGGGAGCAGAGTCCAGACGTTCGTGCACTAATCGCTGAGCTTCTGGGCAGCTGAGAAGCAGCTTTGGAGAGGTTGCATTCAAATGTACTTTTAGGTATGAAACCGAGGAGTGACAGCAATAATGGTGACAGCATTGCAAAGCTGACTGTGTGCTGAAGATGCCCAGCACATGCTTTCCCTCCTGGCTCTTCGACTGTGGGAGCAGACGGCAACCCTAACCCTAACCCTAACCCCTAACCCTAACCCTAACCCTAACCCTAACCCTAACCCCTAACCCTAACCCCTAACCCTAACCCTAACCCTAACCCTAACCCTAACCCTAAGCTTTCACCAGCTTTCCCTCCTGGCTCTTCGATTGTGGGAGCAGACGGCAACTGTTCGTGCTCTACTCACTGTGCAGCTGGGCAGCCGAGAGCAAGCTCCGAAGAGGGTGCATTCAAATGGACCTTTCGGTATTAAAGCGAGGAGCGACAGCAATGATGGTGACACCGTTGCAAAGCTGACTGTGTGCTGAAGATGCCCAGCACATGCTTTCCCTCCTGGCTCTTCGACTGTGGGAGCAGACGGCAACCCTAACCCTAACCCTAACCCTAACCCTAACCCTAACCCTAACCCTAACCCTAACCCCTAACCCTAACCCTAACCCTAACCCCTAACCCTAACCCCTAACCCTAACCCTAACCCTAACCCTAACCCTAAGCTTTCACCAGCTTTCCCTCCTGGCTCTTCGATTGTGGGAGCAGACGGCAACTGTTCGTGCTCTACTCACTGTGCTGCTGGGCAGCCGAGAGCAAGCTCTGAAGAGGGTGCATTCAAATGGACCTTTAGGTATGACACTGCGGAGCGACAGCAATGATGGTGACACCGTTGCAAAGCTGACTGTGTGCTGAAGATGCCCAGCACATGCTTTCCCTCCTGGCTCTTCGACTGTGGGAGCAGACGGCAACCCTAACCCTAACCCTAACCCTAACCCTAACCCAACCCTAACCCTAACCCTAACCCTAACCCTACCCCTAACCCGAACCCTAACCCTAACCCTACCCCTAACCCTAACCCTAACCCTAACCCTAACCCTAACCCTACCCCTAACCCTAACCCTAACCCTAAACCTAACCATAACCCTAACCCTAACCCTAACCCTAACCCTAACCCTAACCCCTAACCCTAACCCCTAACCCTAACCCTAACCCTAACCCTAACCCTAACCCTAACTCTAAGCTTTCACCAGCTTTCCCTCCTGGCTCTTCGATTGTGGGAGCAGACGGCAGCTGTTCGTGCTCTACTCACTGTGCAGCTGGGCAGCCGAGAGCAAGCTCCGAGGAGGGTGCATTCAAATGGACCTTTAGGTATGAAAGAGAGGAGCGACAGCAATGATGGTGACACCGTTGCAAAGCTGACTGTGTGCTGAAGATGCCCAGCACATGCTTTCCCTCCTGGCTCTTCAGATCTGGGAGCAGAAGCCAGATGTTCGTGCACTAATCGTTCTGCCCCTGGGCAGCCGAGAACAAGCTTCGGAGAGGTTGCACTCAAATGGACTTTTAAGTATGAAAGCGAGGAGCGACAGCAATGATGGTGACACCGTTGCAAAGCTGACTGTGTGCTGAAGATGCCCAGCACATGCTTTCCCTCCTGGCTCTTCGGCTCTGGGAGCAGAGGCCAGACGTTCGTGCTCTAATCGCTGTGCTACTTGGCAGCTCAGAGCAAGCTCCGTAGAGGTTGCATTCAAGTGGGCTTTTAGGTATGAAACCGAGGAGCGACAGCAATGATGGTGACACCGTTCCAAAGCTAACTGTGTGCTGAAGATGCCCAGCACATGCTTTCCCTCCTGGCTCTTCGACTGTGGGAGCAGACGGCAACCGTTCGTGCTCTACTCACTGTGCTGCTGGGCAGCCGAGAGCAAGCTCCGAAGAGGGTGCATTCAAATGGACCTTTAGGTATGAAAGCGAGGAGCGACAGCAATGATGGTGACACCGTTGCAAAGCTGACTGTGTGCTGAAGATGCCCAGCACATGCTTTCCCTAATGGCTCTTCGGCTCTGAGAGCAGAGGCCAAACGTTCGTGCTCTACTGACTGTACTGCTGGGCAGCCAAGAGCAACGAGCAGAGAAGTTGGATTTAAATGAACTTCTCGGTATGAAAGTGAGGAGCGACAGCAATGATGGAGGCACTGTTGCAAAGCTGACTGTGTGCAGAAGATTCAGAGCACCAGCTTTCCCTCCTGGCTCTTCGACTGTGGGAGCAGACGGCAACTGTTCGTGCTCTACTCACTGTGCTGCTGGG